>NW_026047529.1:0-40095 GCF_023864345.2 Schistocerca serialis cubense | reverse complement strand
ATCTCTGGTCTGATCTACGAGGAGACCCGCGGGGTGCTGAAGGTGTTCCTGGAGAACGTGATCCGCGACGCGGTGACGTACACTGAGCACGCCAAGCGCAAGACTGTGACGGCCATGGACGTGGTGTACGCCCTGAAGAGGCAGGGGCGCACCCTGTACGGTTTCGGCGGTTAGGCTGCGTCGCAGCGGGCGCTGGCCTTCCCGCGGCCGTGCTTGTGGGTGGGAGAGACTAGAAAACGGCCCTTTTCAGGGCCACCACACTGTTCGGAAGTTGAAAAGTGCGAAAGAGTCTGTGTTGTTGCTGCGTGTGTGCGCTGTGTTGTTTGTTTCTTTCTTTCTTTCTCTCTTTGTTTCTTTCTTTCCGTTTGAGCGACGTGATGTGACTGGGAGGGGAGAAGGAAAGGAAACGTGTCATGTGGCTGGCTGTGTGTGGAGCTGCTTCGTTTGTGTTTGTTATTGTGTGTCGATCGCGACGGAGATGGCGGGCTGTGTGTTGTTGTGCGAGAGGCGGTGATTATTTGCTTGCGTCGTTTGGCCCTGTGTGTTTGCGGCGGCGTTGGGGTTTCCGAGGCAAGGCGTGTGGGCATAGGCGGCCGGATCAGCTGTTTCGTTCGTGTCGACGGCCGTTGCGCGCGGGAGTGGAGGGCGGTGTGTCGACACGCCTCCCTTTAACAATGGTCATTATTGCTGCCGTTGTCGTTTGGAAGGCGACTGCGACCGTGCAAAATGTGTGCGTGTGTTGGGCCACACGGGCTGTGTGGACGACAAGATGGCGGACGTGCGCCGGCGGCGGCTGTGCTGTGAAAGTGCAAAGTTAAAACAAAACAAGGTGCGGCGAGGACGACTGAAATTTTGCTTTGGACGTAGGTTTGTGTGGTGGCCCTGAAAAGGGCCGATTGTTGTGGGCCGAGCAGAGCCGAGCCGGCAAAGCGCGTTGCGTGCAGGGGAGCACGCGGCGCTGCGATTGCCTGGCCTCCTTTAGGCCTTCTTCTCGGTCTTCTTTGGCAGCAGGACGGCCTGGATGTTGGGCAGGACACCACCCTGTGCGATGGTGACGCCCGACAGGAGCTTGTTGAGCTCCTCGTCGTTGCGGATGGCAAGCTGCAGGTGGCGCGGGATGATGCGCGTCTTCTTGTTGTCGCGGGCCGCGTTTCCGGCCAGCTCGAGCACCTCAGCCGCGAGGTACTCCATGACGGCGGCGAGGTAGACGGGCGCCCCGGCGCCGACGCGCTCTGCGTAGTTTCCCTTGCGCAGGAGGCGGTGGATTCTGCCGACCGGGAACTGGAGCCCAGCCCTGCTTGAGCGGGACTTTGACTTGCCCTTGACTTTGCCTCCCTTTCCGCGTCCGGACATGGCGATGGGCTAGCGACGGTGCACACGAAACGGAAACGAAAACGACCGGTGCGAGCGGCAGCGAGTCGAGCAGCGGAGTGCGTGCCGGCGCAGCCGGGGTGGGGGTGCTTTATGGGCTCGGGTGCGGCGGCCGGTTGCGCGCGCGCCCCATTGGTCGGCGGCCGCAACAGGGCGAGCTGGTAAAGGTGCGGCGGCGGCTGGCGGCGGGTGCCACTGTGTGGGGAGACGCTGACTAGAGCGGAGCGCTTGCTACTGGTGTTGCTGCTGCCGTACGCTCGTTCGAGATGCCGCCCAAGACTAGCGGGAAGGCCGCCAAGAAGGCTGGCAAGGCGCAGAAGAACATTTCGAAGGGCGACAAGAAGAAGAAGCGCAAGAGGAAGGAGAGCTATGCCATCTACATCTACAAGGTGCTGAAGCAGGTGCACCCTGACACGGGCATCTCGTCGAAGGCGATGAGCATCATGAACAGCTTCGTGAACGACATTTTCGAGCGCATTGCGGCCGAGGCTTCTCGCCTGGCGCACTACAACAAGCGCTCGACCATCACGTCCCGCGAGATCCAGACCGCTGTGCGGCTGTTGCTGCCTGGCGAGCTGGCCAAGCACGCCGTGAGCGAGGGCACGAAGGCGGTGACCAAGTACACGAGCTCCAAGTAAGGAGGTGGCTCTGGAATGGAAGGAAGGATGGAGAAGGCTCCTCCGTTGCGAGAGCGGCAAAACGGCCCTTTTCAGGGCCACCAACTTGCCTTTTGCGGGAAGGGCGGAATTGTTGTTGTTGTTTGTGTGGACGGCTGTGATGTATGTGTGCATTTTGATTGTGGGTGGGGGGGCGCGTCAAAGCGTGTTGCGGGGTACGGCCACGAGGTTGGTCGCCGTGGCGTGGAATGGTGGCACGCCTCGTTGGAGTGGTTTTGACCCATTGGTGTTGGTGTGTGTTACCTGTCTGCGAGGGGGGGGGACAGTGCGATCGGCGACTTTTGTGTCACCGTAACGACGGCCGTTTGCGGGTTTGTTTTTTGCACATCATACATGGCGAGGGTGAAATGTGAAATGTTTTTGTTTGGTTGTTTTTTTGTTTGTTTTTGCCGCCCACTATTCCCTTTGCTGTACGCCGAGTTTGACAATGGTGCGACGTAACTGCAGCGTGGAGGTGTGTGAGTGACGTTGAAATGAACGTGCCATTAAGACGCATTGTTGTTGTATTGTACTGTACGTGTACGGCGACACGCACGATGATGTACCATTCGACTCTGATTTTTGATAGCCGTGTCTGACTGATTGCGTACGACGCACGCACACCGATGTCGTCATTCAAGATGCACGCGTGTCCAGTGCAGTACAGTAAGCGCGACGCTAGACGACGACGACGGCGGCGGCGGCGGTCGTCGTTTGTTTGGCGAATGTCTGTACACGTGTTTGTCTGTGTCCATCCGGTATGTATTTGTTTGTTTGAAAGTGTTTTGTGTGTCGGTGACGTGGTCCGATCCGTCGCCCCCTTGAGTAACTGTCGATCGGCGCGATAGACCGGCGTCACGCAACTGAACCGAAGTCTTGGGCACACCCGTCATACTGTTGTACACCGTCGCGCTGAGAACGGTAACGAAAGGTTGACTTTGATCGGTCGAATGTCTGGGCAGAACGTGAGGAATGAGGCAAGAGTGCAAGGAGGGGGGGCAAAAGAGAGAGGAAGGGAAAAAGGGGAGAAACGCATTCGTAGAGCAACGGAACGTTCCCGTGTCGGAGGCGTATTGGAGCCGCACTGAAATGCGTTTAACGGCGGCGCGGCTGCAAGTGTCTGCCGTGGTGAACGTTACCTTTGACGGCTGCATTGGGCTTTGCCTTTGCTTTCGCTTTCGCTTTCCCGGATGTACGTAACGTTTGTTGATATGGTTCTGAGGAAGAGTGTATGACAGTGCCGTGCCGTCCATGTTCGTGTGCCCTCCCATTGTGTGTATGCTATTGTCTGTGTACTTGAATGATGTATGTAGGTGTTAGTGGACATGTTTTACCAGTGGGGGGAAATGGATCGTCGATAGTTGCCGTCACTCTGTCACGGTCGAGATGACGCACCCTCCGTACAGAAAGGTGTCGAGAAAGTGAGTGTGTGTGTGTGTGTGTGTGTGTGTGTGCGCGCGTCCGTGAATTGGCAGTGTTTGGAGGTGGGCGTGCCCTGCATGTGGCCCGGAAGGCTGTTCGTTTGGCGGTAGTGTTGTGTGGACAGGGGAGGGGCATGCGTAACGCTGCTGGCATGGCATTTCGGGAGATGGGAGGGGGCAAACGAGGAAACGAGGAGCGGCGGCCAAAGACGGGACGGGGAGGGGCGCGGTGTGGGTGGCTTGCGCCTGTGCTCGGCGTTGTGGTTTGTGCAAAAGAGGAGGAGAAAAACAATGAGTTGCCAGGGAGGGGAGCGGTGTTGTGTTGTGGTTGTCGTGGTGTAGCCGCAGACGCGGCTGTCAGTGAACGTGGCGAGACGGACGGACGGATGCGCGGAGGGGGCGGGGGCGGCGCATTTCGCCGGTGCCGTGCCGTGCCATGCCTGAAAGCCGCGTGGTCGCTGTGTTGTTGGTGGCGTGGGGGCGAGGAGAGTACCGTACGGGTGTGCTTGTGCGCCGGAAATGGCACACTGCGCCTGCCCGTCTTGGAGGCTGATGGCTGTGGTGTGGAAATGGGGCGCGGTGATGTTGAAGCAGTTGAAGAACAGAAAAGAAACCAAGAAAACGGAAGGCGTGATGCGGCGGTGGTGGTGAGAGCGGGAAAAACAAAACAAAACAAAAGAAAAAAAAAACAGCAAAAAAAAAGAAGGAAAAACAACAAGAAACAAAAAAGAAAACAAAAAGTCTATCAATATTAAAATGTAAATGGAAATGGAAATGGACCCAGGTATAACCTCCCTGCACAAATAGCAGAGAGTCCGATGGTAATAAAAATGTGCCAGAATGTTAACGTCCCTACAAAACAAACCCAACGATAATATTAATGAAAGAATGAACCGTATGTAACATTGCAACAGACACAATGAAACCTGATAAATTGTATAAGGGCAGCAGCGTTGACCTTTGGCCCTGTATTCAGAATAAAAAGAGCCAAAGATCGTTACCCCAATGAAAAAGACACTGAAACACGTATGTAACATAGCAGCGATGGCGAGACATTGTAGCATCTGTGACCAGAGAGTTTGCGCTGGACTGCGCGAGTGTTGCGAGCGGTTCTCAGTCAGTCAGTCAGTCAGTCAGTCGTTGCGAGTCTGTAGCTCTGTGTAGTTGAGGGCTGTACTCTGTCGGTAGTCGTCGCGTGCAGTACGCTAATAGTCGTCATGCAGAGCGGTCGGTCAGTAGTAGGAGCCGAGTGCGGTTGTGTGATGTAGGCGGTCGGCAACACTGGTCAAGATGGTGAATAAGGTATACTGTTAATTAATATAATCATTAGATAATGAAAAATTTTTGTATTTATTGTAATTATTCTCCAACAAGTTCCCCAATAATAATTTGTATTTCAAAAGCATTTTTCAAACATTTAATTTTTTATTGAACTAAAGAGTTCGTTGCACTTCACATTTCATTCCACTTCTTTGAAGAAACATTTCACTAAAATCACAAAAAAAGAGAATATTATTATTTGCAATGCAGTTCCTCCAAGCGCTGCGCAACAACAAGAGCAGAAATGTGACATCCATTTATTCGGAGGTAAGACGTTAATTCTGATTGTTTTGCACAGGGCCAAAGACCGATATTTCGGTTTAATTGAAGTTTCTTGTCACTGAACGGACGTTAAATGTTGTGAAGAATTTATATTTGAGTCAGATTGCGAATTTCACATTTTCGTTGCCATTTTCAATACCTCTCATTGTGGGCGAGGTTACAATTAGCGCAATGTCCATTAGCATCCGTAAATAACATTGTCCATTATTTTAAATTTTGCGGGGAGGTTACAACACACACAAAAAACAAAAAAAAAAAAAACAAAAAAATTGCATTCATATCCGCTCCTCAATTGTAGATACCCCTTACACAGCTGTGTGCAATGAATGAGTGCTGGCTGGTAATTAATTGCACTCCTTGGAGGGAAATGCCATAGGAAGTAGTCTTTAAAAAGTGAATGTTTTTCGTTAAAAGACAAAAGTTACTTTAGAAAAAAGTAATAGTGGGGCTTTTGTTGTTGAACAAAATAAGTACAATGAACATACGTTATCAGATTTGCGCAATGCAGCTTCACACTACCTTTTGATTATAACACAATATACTATACACCGTCCCGAACCGTGACCAGAGTCGCGAGACGAGCAGAGCACGCCGCCGACGCCCGCTCAGTACAACCGTCCACCCGCTACTACTGTCGACCGACTACTACCTCTCCCGACTCGCGCTACAATGTATATAACAACTGTTCCTGGCGACCCGGTGCGTGCCAATACTGTCGTCTGGCGCGGTCCAAGCGCCGACTAGCAACGATAAATAACTCTCTGGTCAGACAGAGATGCTGTCATGGCTCGCCATCGCTCTGGTAATGAATACATACGTGTTGCAGCGTGCGTACCACCGGAACACGCAGTGGCGGAGCCAAAGACTGTGTTGTCGAGGTCGAGTGCGAGCGGGAAGAGAGGCAGCGTCGGCACGGAGATGCAAGCGAGCGCGAGACGCACGGGGGCTGCGGCGTGGCGCGTTTGCGGTCGGCGCCTTTGGTGGCAACGGCCGGGACAAGCAGCGGTGTATGGTGTGGTGCGGGGCGGACAGGGGCGGCGGTGGACGGGGAGGAGGCGGCGCGACGACGGCATGGGGGCGAAAACGGGACGGGGGACGGCGGATGTTGAGAGGCGTCACGCGCGGACAGGACACAGACACAGAGACACACAGATTGGAAAGGGAGGGTGCGCGGTTAGTGGTTGGGAATGTGCGTACCGTGCGGGATGGGAGTGGGCGAGGAACACGGTCGTGGCCCCTGTTTTGGGTGCGTGTGATGACGTTGGTGTGCTGTGGGAAGGGAAGGTGCTGTGGCGGCGGCGCGTAATGGGCGTAGGCCGAAAAGAGAAAGGAACGTGGGCAGTGTGTTGGCAAGCGTCGGTTCGACTGCGACGTTGATGGGCAGGGCAGGGCAGGGCAAGGTTAATGGTGGTAGGAGTAGGCGTGTGGGCGCAAAAAAATCTGCCGCTGCAGGCGGTGCCGTAACCGCCATGGCGGGAAGGAGAGAGGGCCAAAGAAAGAAAGAAAGAAAGAAAGAAAGAAAGAAGAAGACAAAAAAAAACAAAAAAAAAGGAGGGGGGGGCGAAAGTGGAGAGGCGGTGGTGTGAGAAGGGCGGGGGCGGAAGGAAGGCAGGAAGGACAAGAGGCGAGGCGACGGCTTGCTTTGTGTATCGGTCGGTCTCTGGCTATGCTTCGTTTTCTGCAGCAGGGTCGGTGCGCGGCGTGGCTCGCGGCAGTGGGAACGCCTGGTGGCTGGACGGCCAGCAATGCGGTTGGATGGGCGGCCACAGCACCGCACCTGTGCCCGAGGAGGAGACGCTGGCGGCGGGCCCTGAGGTGAGGCCGGCTCGGCTGGGGCTGTGGATGTGTAGGTGTGCGCCGCTGCTGCAACAACGAGTAAAACGCGAGAAGAAGGGATGGCGGTAGAGAGAAAAAAAAAAAGGTCGTGTTGTGTTGATGCGCAGGCAGACGCGTACAGAGAGACGAGCCCGGTCTGCAGCAGGGTGTGGCCGTGCCGAGTGCAGAGCAGCGGCGGCTCGGTTCGGTTCGGCCCGGCCCGGCGGGCCGCGCTGTTGTCGCGGACGTGAGCGCCCCCTGGCGGGTGGCCGGAGGCGGCGCGGCGTGTTGGACGTGTGGCTGGTGGCAGTGCACAATTTGCGAGTGGCTGGCGGTGTGGTGTGGTGTGGCGGTTGGCGCGTCGGGCGGCGGAGAGGTATGTGTTGCGGGCGCCCTTTGCTGCGCTGCGTCGTTGCGTGTGCCGTACAGGGCGGGCGCTTGTCGACTGTGTGGGCGGTGTGGCGAATTGGCGTGAAACGGCTGCCGAGAGGTGTGTGGTAGCGAGCCGGTCGTTGTCAGTGCGAAGGGGAATGTGCGTGCGTTTGGCGGTTTCGGTGTGCTTTTTGCGGCGTGAGAGTGGGAATTAGTGGGGCCGGCTGTTGTGTTGGTTCCTTGTGTCTTGTGTCGCGTAGCTTGATGGCAACGTGGAAGGACGCCGGTTTCGTTTCGAGCCTTGCGTGTGGTTGGCGTGTGCCGATGCACGTGCATGTGTGGGTCGCGAGTGCGTTTTTGGCTGGCTGTGTGTGTGTGTGTTTTGGGGGGGGAAGGGGGAGGCGGTGGTGAAAGTGCAGTGGTTGCCACGGGCGTCGTCGGGTGGGGCTGGGGCTGGGGCTGTGGCTGTGCGTCGTGGCGGAAAGGTGGTAGGTTGCGGGAAGCGAGCCCGTCGTTGACGGTGTCGCGTGAGTTGTGAATCGAGTGGGGCGCGGGGCGCGGGACAGGAGCAGCGTGCCGCTGCGTCGTGGTCGTCAGCAGAGGCTGTGCGTGTGCTTGTCCTTTTTTGTTGTGGGCGGTTCGTGCGAGGCGTTTTTGTTTTGTGTTGCCCTAGTTGTTAGTAGTTTATTTTGTTATTTTGAGACGACGACTGGTTGGTGGCGTGCGCGCGAAGTGGCGGTGTGCGCTTCCCGTGTCGTTTGTTTTTGTTTTGTTTTTTTGTTTTTGTGTGTTTTGTTTTTGCACTGGGCCCCGGGGGGTGGGTGGGTGGGTGGGTGTGTGTGTGTCGATTTGCCGGCTGGCGAAAGGTGCGCCATCGGCGGGGTGGGTCGCCGGCACAAGTAGAGGCGGCGGCGTTGTTGCTGTTGTTGTGTGGTGTTTGTTTTGTTCGGCTGTGTCGGCGAGCTGTGTTGCGGTGCGTGTGAATGGTGGTGCAAAAGTGCTGGCGTTGGGGCTGCGACTGCGACTGCGACGGCGGCGAGCCGCGGGCGCGCATGATAGTGATGTTGTGAACAGCGGCTGTGTACGGTAGTGGTGTTGTTGTAGCACGACGTGCATCCGGGCCGGCGCGGAAAGCGCAGTTGCGGGCGGTTGCCCTTCGGTGCCAGCCATGTCGCGTGAGCGGCGGGTTGCTCTGGTGTCGACACGTGGTGCTCTGGGTTGTTGTGTGGTGCCCTTTGGCCGGTGGGGGTGGTTCGCGTGTGTCTCGTTCGCGCTCGGTATCTGGTCGTGGTCGTGCTGCTCCCCCGTCTGTCGGCGGTTTTCGACGTCGTCTGTACGTTTTTGTTCGTTTGCGGCGCGCCTGCCGACGTCGTCCCGTCGCGACCTTTCAACCGAAAGTGTGGCGCCCGAAGGTGAACGAACGTAACCCTGACCTCGGCGCTTTACGCTGAGCCGAGCGAACCGAACCTAACCTGTGGTGTGGCGAGGTGAGCTCAGCCTGTGAGCCCCTAACGTCTACGTAAGGTAAGCTGTCCGGCTCACGCCTCACGGTTTGAACGCTTTTTTAACCTACGTTTGGCGCTTCTTAACCTAGCACTGACCCCTTAACCTAACGTGTAACCTAACCTAACCTAACCTCTGACGCCTGACGTGTTTGAATGCTTAACCTAAGTTTGACGCTTAACCTAACCCAAGTCCCCTTAACCTAACCCACGTCCACCTAACCTAACCTAACCTAACCTAGACGTGTAAACGTAATGTGTAACGCGTAAAGTGTAAGGTCGGCTGTCGTGTGTGCTGACGGCAGATTGGGTTGGTCTGTAGATTCGGATTGCGGTTTGCCTCGGTCGAGGGGTTGGGTCGGAAGCGGCGAGGGGCGGCGGCGCCTGTTGCGCAGGCGGCGTCCGTTTGCGGCGGGCAATTGTTGAGAAACGGCTGTGAATGTTGGCGGGCGAGAGGAGGAGGACGGCGCGCGATGTGGCCCGACGGCTGCGGGCCGATCGGGAAACGGCGGGAGGGCGACGGAAGGCGATGGGGCGGCGGAGGCGCGTTTGCACGGCCGTCATCGCCGCACGCCTCGGCTTGTGTGGCTGTGGCGCCGGCCGCGCTGGCCGGGCTGCCGCGGCGACGGTGTGGGAGTTTTGCCGAAGGTTTGGCCATTGTGGCGGGTCGTCGGCTGGGGCTGTGGGGGCGGCATTTGGGCGGGGGCGGCGATTCTCGGCGGGCCGACCCAGGCTGTAGCGCGCGGTAGCTGCAGTTTGGCCGTGGTTTGCGGCGCTGCCGTGGCGACTGGTTGGCGACTGTGGTGTGGCTGTGTGTAGCCCCATCCTCGGTGGTTTGAAAGGCGCGGGCGGTTGTGGCGCAGGTTTGGGGCTGCTCCGCACAGGCTGTCGGACGTTGGGCGGTAGCAAGCGCGGGAGGCGCGGCGCGGCGGCGCGCAGAGTGGCGGCCGCTCTCTCGGCCGTCCGCGCCCGCCCGCGACACTGGCTGGGCCTTGTGATTCTCTGCAAGAAAGGGTTGGAGTCCCTTAGCGATCGTAGTGCGTGTGGAAGCCTTGTGCGACTCGCCGCTATCGAGAGCTACAAAACTCTGCGATTCACTTGCTTCTTAGCGAGTACTAAGCAATTTGTCGTGTTATAGGACCGACATAGAGTGTAGGCAAGATAGTGCGGACTAGCCGCACTTGTAGGATGAATAGAGTAGGGGACGACGAGGAGCCAGGGCCCCACCCGCGGGTGGCAAGCCCGCGTTCCTCTAGGCCAGAACAGACACACAGGGCTGAGGTAGAACTCGCGAGCAGGACCACTCAGGGCGCTCGACCGCGACACCCCGCCCCACCGGCCCCTACTCCTGAAGACTTATGCACTGCGATGATTCAAGAGAAACTGGAACAACTCCGCCGCGACCGCGACGCACGAGCAAAGGAACTCGCAAGACGGCGGGAGCAGGACGGCCCAACCACCAGTGCCAACTCATCTTCTGACGACTGCCGAACGAAGAGTCACAATCCGACGGAACAACACAATGCCATGGACTATCAGGACGAATCCAGCGACTCTGATGCACCATTCCAGGAAGTCAGACGCCGCCGGAAAGGCACCAAACGCAGGAAAGCCGAAGAAAATACCCCCATGCAGACGGAACAACGAGCTGTACCCACCACCAACTACTACGCACCACTACAGCAACAGGACCCAGCAATGGAAGACCAACACCAGCCTCAGCCTAACGACACAAATACTCAGGACGCCACAGCTCCGCCGCCGCCGAAACCGAGAATACCACCTGTGACAATCAACTACACTGGAAAATACCTGGAACTAAACGCTCAATTAAAGCAGAAGATCAGCGGACCACTCAAGGCGATCTACAAAAATAATCAGATCAAATACCACTTTGAAACGCTGGCAGACCAACGAGCAGCACTGGACTACCTCCATTCCATCAACATGCCCTATTTCACCCACCAAGCAGCAGAAGACAGAGAACTCCAAGTGGTCCTCAAGAATATCCCAGAGGAAATTACCGAAGACGAACTCGCCGCCGAACTTCGCCACATGCAATTCACAGTCACGAACGTACACCAGTTCAAGAAACGAGACCTGACCTCCAAGAAACTGATTCCACAGTCGGCTTACTGTGTATCTCTGCCACATGGACAGAAGAGCCGCACCATCTACGACGTACAATACCTCTTCCATACCAGAATTAAGGTGGAAGACTACAAGCCACTTGATGGGCCTGCCCAGTGCAAGAAATGCCTCAAATTCAACCACACTGGCCGGTACTGTCAGATGCCGGTCAGGTGTGTACGCTGTGGCGGCCACCACCACGCAAAGGATTGTACCAAGCCACGAACAGAACCACCCATCTGCGCAAACTGTCGCCAAGAAGGCCACCCTGGGACTTGGCGTGGTTGCCCTGAATTTCAGAAGGCGATACACGCCTACCAACTGCGACCTCCACCATCCAAGGAGCCCCAACAACCACCACAGCCGTCGTTTGCGGCGACTCCGAAGGACTTCCCATCTCTCCGAACACCCTGGACGGCTGCATCGTCGTTATTTCAAACACCAACCCAGCAACAACCAACTCGACCGAAAAACACGGCGCGCCAACGACTGCACGATCTTCGCCAGCAACAACAGCAGCAACGATCCACGGACAACGCCCTCGGACTGTCCGATATCATCGCCGCGCTATCTAACATGGGCTCCATCATCAACTTACTAAAAACGAAGAACGTCTTTGCCATCTTAGCAGATACAGCCCGCAAATTCAACGACGCACCGGATCTGTTATCCAAACTACTCACTCTACTGGAAGGAATCATGGCCTTTTTCACCGACTAACATGGATCAAGAGCGGCATCAACACAGAAACCTTACATTCTGCTTTTTTAACGCCAACGGCGTCGCTCCCAAGAAAGTAGAACTCACCGACTTCGTCGAACACCACAAAATTGATGTGCTACTATTGTCCGAAACGCATCTGCGACCCACCCAAACCTTCAACATTCGCAACATGGTGGGATACCGCACTGACCGCCACAATCGGCGCGGTGGAGGTACAGCAATCTACCTGCGATCTTCCCTCACTCACTCTCTCGAAACCTTGCCTGACATGACGAGTCTGGAAGCCACAGCAGTCACGATCGCCACCATACACGGGAAGCTCACGTTCGTCGCAGCCTACTTGAGCCCTGGCGCAGCCTTCACAGATGAAGACTTTATCTCCATCTTTGATCGATACGACAGAGTCCTCCTTTGTGGGGATCTTAATGCGAAGCATGTAGCATGGAACTCGCGGCAGACGAACGCCAAAGGCACCCGTCTCTACGAACTTGAAATTCGGCTCCAAGCATTCACACAAGGTCCTGAAGAACCGACTTACCTGCCTACTGTTCCACGCCATCAGCCGGATGTCCTAGATGTGGCCATAATCAAAAACATGAATCCCGATCTGTCACTCCAGACGATCAATGACTTGACTTCTGACCACCAACCTGTTCTCGGAACACTGTCTGGAGCTCTTCCAATATTGCCACCGAAAACGAAAGTCTCCACAGACTGGATATCCTACGCCAGGTGGCTAAACAACAATGTGCGCCCCACGGAGCCATTAGCAACACCAGAGCAACTCGACGACGCCATCACTCGTCTGACTTCGAAAATCAAGAAGGCCGCTCACCAGGCCTCCACGAAGTTACTCTTCTCGACACCATATCGCGACCCACTGCCGCCGGCACTGCAAGACTTGAAATATTTGAAGAATCGAGCCCGTAAAAAATGGCAACAAACTCGCAACCCAGCATATAGACGAGAAATGCACCAGCTCTCCAGAGAACTCACGTGGCGTTGCAAGGAATGGCGCGCCGAACTATGGGAGGACCGGATGGCACAAATCCAACACCTATCGCGCGATGAATGGGCACTCATCCGTAATATCAAGAAACCCAAGCCACCAAAAACGGCGCTCACGGATGGCACCAACCTAATCTTTGACAACCTCCAAAAGGCCGAACTTTTCGCGGAAACTTACGAAACGCAATCACGCCTGAATTTTGGAGACTTTGAGAACGATGAGGAAGAGGACGCGCGCACTCGGGCAGAGGCACACCACATAAGACAACACCCCAGCGGAGACCGGCCAGAACTGACGTCGCCAAGGGAAATTCGTCGCATTCTCAGGCACTTACACTCCACATCAGCTCCTGGGCCTGACGGAATATCGAACGACCACCTAAAACACCTCCCACGGAAACCGCTAGTGCTACTTACGAGAATATTCAACGAATGCCTGCTGAAGGAGCATTTCCCACCACAATGGAAACTGGCCAAGATTATACCCATCCCGAAACCGGGTAAGGACCTACTCCAGCCTGAGCACCACCGACCAATCAGTCTCCTCTCCACGATGGGCAAAACGTTTGAACGTGTCATCTTGGCCCGCATCAAGCCGCCCCTCTTGGAAAACGACGTCATTCGACCTGACCAATTTGCCTTTCAACCCAAACTTTCCGCTGAAATCCAGCTGCTCCGGATCTCGGAACACCTTACAAACCAAATCAACCTCAACCACTATACAGCAGCCATTTTCCTGGATGTCCAACAAGCTTTTGACAAGGTGTGGCGAGAGAAGCTCTTAAGTAAACTCCGGAACACCACCGACATCCCAAACTGCTACATTAAGATCATCGACAGCTTCCTGACCAACCGCCGTTTTTACGTCCAACAGGCCGAACAACACTCTGACACCAAACCTCTCTCAGACGGCATACCGCAAGGATCGGTACTCTCGCCCATCCTGTTCACCATTTACGTGAATGACATGCCCAAACTGCCGAACATCATGCTCGCACAATTCGCTGATGATACGGCTCTTCTTACCAGTAGCCGTTCATTAGATACAGCCATCACCCGCTTGCAGCACCAGATCGATATCCTCCTCTTGTGGGCAACTGACAACAAAATCACGATCAACGCACTCAAGACGAAGGCCATACTCTTCACTCGCCGGAGACCGATTCTTCACCGCCGCCTCCAGATCAATAACCACGCCATCGATTGGTCCACCACAATGAAGTATTTAGGGGTCACCCTGGACCATAAACTTACATTTTCAGCCCACGTTACCGACAAACGCCTCAAACTCATTCGCGCCATCCATGGACTCTACCCCTTCCTAGCAAGCACTGAGATGAACGTAGCAACGAAGCTCCGCATCTACCGCGCGACAATACTCCCGATGATGTTATATGGTTGCGCTACGTGGGGAATCACATCCACCACCAACATCCGCAAACTACAACGCTTACAAAACCGGTGTCTACGGATCATACTCAAAGCGCCCAGGTGGTCCCGAATTATTTCCTTACATGATGAACTGCAGGTCACACCGATAGATCAAGTAATCCAACTACATGTCCAGCGACTCATCAACAAAATAGACGACTTAAGGTTATCGACAAGGCAACTCGAAGGAGTCGCAACCATCCAACCTGAACCCTGGCATAAAGTCAAGGTTCCTAGGGCCCTCACAACACAATAAAAAAGTGAAGCTAAGGCATGTAGGGCACAAAGGACCCCTGTGAGCCCAAAGTCCTACAAAAGATGACAATAAAGATATCCAAAACCTACCTTTCAAACCCGGAAGTCCAGCCGCCAAAGGCGGTAGCACTTCGGCAACGACACCACACAGGTAAAAAAAAAAAAAAAAAAAAAAAAAAAAAAAAAAAAAAAAAAAAAAAAAAAAAAAATGATTCTCTGCTCTGCTGCTGTGCTGTGCTTGCGTGCCTGCCGTCCCGCTCGCTCTCGCTGTGTGTTACGCGCGTCGTCGAAATGGCAGATCAGGCGGCTACGAACGAGACTGCTGCGGCACCCGCCGCCACCGGCACTACGAAGAAGGCCAAGTCTGCGTCGTCTGCGAAGAAGCCGCGCGCCAAGCCTGCGCACCCGCGCACCTCTGAGATGGTGACGGCCGCCATCAAGAGTCTGAAGGAGCGCGGCGGGTCGTCGCTGCAGGCGATCAAGAAGTACATTGCCGCGCACTACAAGCTGGACGCGGAGAAGCTGGCGCCGTTTATCAAGAAGTACCTCAAGTCGGCCGTCGTGGCGGGCGAGCTGGTGCAGACGAAGGGGAAGGGCGCGTCCGGCTCGTTCAAGCTTGCCGGCGCCGGCGGCGGGGGGGCGGCCGAGGGCGGCAAGGCTCGTGCTGGCGGTGCCAAGAAGAAGCGCGCCGCTCCGGCCAGCAAGGAGAAGAAGGGCGCCCGTGCGGCCGGCGCAAAGAAGGCTGGTGGCGTGAAGGCGGCGACCGGTCGGAAGGCGGGCGCCGCCAAGAAGGCGTCTGCGGCGTCGGCCGCTCCCGCGGGTGCGAAGAAGGCGGCTGCGGCCAAGCCGGCCAAGGCCAAGTCGCCGTCGAAGGCGAAGAAGGCCGCCAAGGTTCCGACGAAGAAGCCGAAGGCGCCGCGCCCGAAGAAGGCGACGACGCCGTCTAAGGCGAAGGCTTCGCCCAAGAAGAAGAAGTAGAGTAGAGGAGAAAGAGATGGGAAAGGAAGGGTTTGGCGCTTGACTCCGTCGTCCCCACCCCCCGTCGTCGTCTAGTGGCGCGCAAGAGACGCGCGGCCCAAAACGGCCCTTCTCAGGGCCATCAAAGCACGTCGGGGAAGGTTTTGATTGTCGTGTTGCGTTTGGTGTGGGTGTCTGTCTGGCGTTTCTGTATGCCCGTGGGGATGCTGTTTGCGTGCCGTGGTGGTTGGATTGCGGGGGTCGGTGGCGGGTGTGGGCGGCGGTAGCGGTAAGCGGTGTTGTTGTTGTCGTGGTTGTGATTGTCGCCGTGTTTGTGGCGGCGGCCGACGGTTGGTTTTCTGTCACGTTGTTTTGTTTGAATACGTTGGTTGGCTTGCCTGCGTTCGTTCTTCTCGGATGTCTGTCTTGTCGAGTCGTGTCTGGTCTTTGTTTTGTTCGTTTGTGTGTGTGTTATGTTTTGCAAGGGGGGGCACGTTGAGATGTGGAAGGAGTCGGCGGGGATTTCGGTGGCGTGTAGAGCGAGCGAGCGCGCCTGCCTGGCCGTTGGCCGTCGGAGTGGAGTGCGGGTTTTTTTGTTTTCGAAACGAAAGCGGCGGCCGGCCAGCCAGCCACCCGTGCGGTGTGACGTCGGCCGTTGGGTATTGTGCGCTGTGAGCGCCGGGGAGGGATGATGTGTGATTGTTGCGCGCTGCTAGCAGGCAGGCAGAGTGAGCGGGTGTGGCGGACGGACGGGAAGTGGTGGTTTTTGTTTTTGGGTTGCGGGGCGAGAGGCAGGCGACCGACAAAGTTTGCTCGCGACGGAGAGATGTTAGTGGCCCTGAAAAGGGCCGTTTTTGTTTGGGCGGTGCGGTGCCGCGGCGCGGTTTAGGCGCGCTCGCCGCGGATGCGGCGCGCGAGCTGGATGTCCTTGGGCATGATGGTGACGCGCTTGGCGTGGATTGCGCACAGGTTGGTGTCTTCGAAGAGGCCGACGAGGTAGGCCTCGCTGGCCTCCTGCAGGGCCATGACTGCGGAGCTCTGGAAGCGCAGGTCGGTCTTGAAGTCCTGGGCGATCTCGCGCACTAGGCGCTGGAATGGCAGCTTGCGGATGAGCAGCTCTGTGCTCTTCTGGTAGCGCCTGATTTCTCGCAGGGCGACGGTGCCCGGCCTGTAGCGGTGGGGCTTCTTGACGCCTCCGGTGGCGGGCGCGCTCTTCCTCGCCGCCTTGGTGGCGAGCTGTTTGCGCGGCGCCTTTCCGCCGGTGGACTTGCGGGCCGTTTGCTTTGTGCGGGCCATAGCGGTAGCGGAGCGGCGTGCGTGGAGGTTAGGTGCGGCGCGGCGTCCGGTGCTGCCTTGACAACGGGCCCGCGCGCCTCCGTGCTGCGCTTATATGCCCTCGGTTGCGCGTGGTGGGGGGAGGGCGGGCCAGAGTCTATATAGGGGGGCGGCGGGCGCGCTGGGCGCAGACCGTAGCCGACTCGCCAGCCGCTGCAGCTGCTGTTTGTGCACGTTTTGCTTTGCCCGAGGAAGGATGACAGGCCGCGGCAAGGGAGGAAAGGGGCTCGGCAAGGGTGGCGCCAAGCGGCACCGCAAGGTGTTGCGCGACAACATCCAGGGCATCACGAAGCCCGCCATCCGCCGCCTGGCTCGCAGGGGCGGCGTGAAGCGCATCTCTGGTCTGATCTACGAGGAGACCCGCGGGGTGCTGAAGGTGTTCCTGGAGAACGTGATCCGCGACGCGGTGACGTACACTGAGCACGCCAAGCGCAAGACTGTGACGGCCATGGACGTGGTGTACGCCCTGAAGAGGCAGGGGCGCACCCTGTACGGTTTCGGCGGTTAGGCTGCGTCGCAGCGGGCGCTGGCCTTCCCGCGGCCGTGCTTGTGGGTGGGAGAGACTAGAAAACGGCCCTTTTCAGGGCCACCACACTGTTCGGAAGTTGAAAAGTGCGAAAGAGTCTGTGTTGTTGCTGCGTGTGTGCGCTGTGTTGTTTGTTTCTTTCTTTCTTTCTCTCTTTGTTTCTTTCTTTCCGTTTGAGCGACGTGATGTGACTGGGAGGGGAGAAGGAAAGGAAACGTGTCATGTGGCTGGCTGTGTGTGGAGCTGCTTCGTTTGTGTTTGTTATTGTGTGTCGATCGCGACGGAGATGGCGGGCTGTGTGTTGTTGTGCGAGAGGCGGTGATTATTTGCTTGCGTCGTTTGGCCCTGTGTGTTTGCGGCGGCGTTGGGGTTTCCGAGGCAAGGCGTGTGGGCATAGGCGGCCGGATCAGCTGTTTCGTTCGTGTCGACGGCCGTTGCGCGCGGGAGTGGAGGGCGGTGTGTCGACACGCCTCCCTTTAACAATGGTCATTATTGCTGCCGTTGTCGTTTGGAAGGCGACTGCGACCGTGCAAAATGTGTGCGTGTGTTGGGCCACACGGGCTGTGTGGACGACAAGATGGCGGACGTGCGCCGGCGGCGGCTGTGCTGTGAAAGTGCAAAGTTAAAACAAAACAAGGTGCGGCGAGGACGACTGAAATTTTGCTTTGGACGTAGGTTTGTGTGGTGGCCCTGAAAAGGGCCGATTGTTGTGGGCCGAGCAGAGCCGAGCCGGCAAAGCGCGTTGCGTGCAGGGGAGCACGCGGCGCTGCGATTGCCTGGCCTCCTTTAGGCCTTCTTCTCGGTCTTCTTTGGCAGCAGGACGGCCTGGATGTTGGGCAGGACACCACCCTGTGCGATGGTGACGCCCGACAGGAGCTTGTTGAGCTCCTCGTCGTTGCGGATGGCAAGCTGCAGGTGGCGCGGGATGATGCGCGTCTTCTTGTTGTCGCGGGCCGCGTTTCCGGCCAGCTCGAGCACCTCAGCCGCGAGGTACTCCATGACGGCGGCGAGGTAGACGGGCGCCCCGGCGCCGACGCGCTCTGCGTAGTTTCCCTTGCGCAGGAGGCGGTGGATTCTGCCGACCGGGAACTGGAGCCCAGCCCTGCTTGAGCGGGACTTTGACTTGCCCTTGACTTTGCCTCCCTTTCCGCGTCCGGACATGGCGATGGGCTAGCGACGGTGCACACGAAACGGAAACGAAAACGACCGGTGCGAGCGGCAGCGAGTCGAGCAGCGGAGTGCGTGCCGGCGCAGCCGTCTGCTGCATTTGAGCTTCCTCACTTTCGAGGAGAGCGTATCTAATGGAGGGTGTTGTCCTTCAGGACATTTCCTCCTCTGTGCTTTGTGGGTAATTGGTCAATGTTGTTTGGTATGTCTTTTGTTGGTGCAGTGTGTTTGGTGTTTCTGTGCTGCCTTTTAGGCTGTTTTAATTTGTTGTCATGGTTTTAGGTCGTCTGTGTCTGTCCAGTGATGTGTCATACTGTCCTAGGTTTTTGATAAGTCGATTGTCAGATCTGGCCGAATTCTCGTAGAAGCTTTCGGCCAGTTCTTGGAAACGCTCGTGGAGCGTTGGAATTCCCGCTGCTTCGTGTAGGTCAGCAGTGGGGAAGCGGAAGGGAAGGTGCAATGCCCTTTTGAGTGCTCGGTTTTGCACTGACTGGAGTTTGCGGAGGTGCCAGTGCGCCGCATACCCCCAGACTGGGCAAGCGTACTCCATTATCGGTCGGATTAATGAGCAGTATGTTCTAACTCCGATGTCAGCCGCTAGGGTGCTGTGGGTGTTTAGGATAGGATACAACATTTGCATCCTACCACTAGCTTTCCGGCGCAAGTCCCCGATGTGAGCACTCCAGGTGAGCCTGGTGTCGAGGGTGACTCCAAGGTACCTGGCGGTGCGTCGCCATGGAAGTTCTTGGCCGTTCAGCTTGAGCAGTAGCGGCTGACGGGCGGGAGCCCGCTTGCCCAGTTTGCGGGTGATCATAATGGCTTGGGTTTTTGTTTCATTGAGAGTGATGCGCCACTTTTTAGCCCAGCGGCCGGTCTCGTCCAGCGCTGTTTGCAATCTTCGCGTAACCCTGTCTCTGTTAGGGTTACGCGTGAAGAACGCTGTGTCGTCGGCGTACTGGGCAGTGTGCACCAGCGGAACGGTCGGGAGGTCGGCAGTGTACAGGTTGTACAGTACCGGGCCCAGTACCGACCCCTGGGGCACGCCTGCCCTGATGCGCCGCTTTGTGGAGAGCGACGACTCGATCCTAACGGAGAAAGTCCTTTTGGAGAGATAGCTCGCGAGTAGCTTCACTATCGGACCTGGGAAGCCTTGGGAGTATAGCTTGTAGAGAAGCCCGGTGTGCCAGACAGAGTCAAAGGCAGCGGCTACGTCAAGTAGCACTACCCCGCAGTAACTTTTGCGATTGAAGCTTTCGGTAGCTGCTTCGACGACCCTCATTAGTTGCTGGGGCGCGGAGTGTTCCTGCCGGAAACCGAACTGAAAGTCAGGCAGGATTTGTTGTATGCTGACGTGGTCGAGAATGGGAATAAGTAGCAGGCGTTCGTAGATTTTGCTAAGGGTTGGCAAAAGGCTGATAGGTCGGTGGTTCTGCGGGATAACCGGGTCTTTACCGGGTTTCGCGATCGCGACGACTTCTGCGTGTTTCCAGCACCTTGGAAACTTGCGGGAACGCGTGATCTCATTGAAGATATTTGCGATGTGGGCTACGGCAGGGGGTGGGAGGTGCCGGCGCAGCACGCCGGGGTGGGGGTGCTTTATGGGCTCGGGTGCGGCGGCCGGTTGCGCGCGCGCCCCATTGGTCGGCGGCCGCAACAGGGCGAGCTGGTAAAGGTGCGGCGGCGGCTGGCGGCGGGTGCCACTGTGTGGGGAGACGCTGACTAGAGCGGAGCGCTTGCTACTGGTGTTGCTGCTGCCGTACGCTCGTTCGAGATGCCGCCCAAGACTAGCGGGAAGGCCGCCAAGAAGGCTGGCAAGGCGCAGAAGAACATTTCGAAGGGCGACAAGAAGAAGAAGCGCAAGAGGAAGGAGAGCTATGCCATCTACATCTACAAGGTGCTGAAGCAGGTGCACCCTGACACGGGCATCTCGTCGAAGGCGATGAGCATCATGAACAGCTTCGTGAACGACATTTTCGAGCGCATTGCGGCCGAGGCTTCTCGCCTGGCGCACTACAACAAGCGCTCGACCATCACGTCCCGCGAGATCCAGACCGCTGTGCGGCTGTTGCTGCCTGGCGAGCTGGCCAAGCACGCCGTGAGCGAGGGCACGAAGGCGGTGACCAAGTACACGAGCTCCAAGTAAGGAGGTGGCTCTGGAATGGAAGGAAGGATGGAGAAGGCTCCTCCGTTGCGAGAGCGGCAAAACGGCCCTTTTCAGGGCCACCAACTTGCCTTTTGCGGGAAGGGCGGAATTGTTGTTGTTGTTTGTGTGGACGGCTGTGATGTATGTGTGCATTTTGATTGTGGGTGGGGGGGCGCGTCAAAGCGTGTTGCGGGGTACGGCCACGAGGTTGGTCGCCGTGGCGTGGAATGGTGGCACGCCTCGTTGGAGTGGTTTTGACCCATTGGTGTTGGTGTGTGTTACCTGTCTGCGAGGGGGGGGGACAGTGCGATCGGCGACTTTTGTGTCACCGTAACGACGGCCGTTTGCGGGTTTGTTTTTTGCACATCATACATGGCGAGGGTGAAATGTGAAATGTTTTTGTTTGGTTGTTTTTTTGTTTGTTTTTGCCGCCCACTATTCCCTTTGCTGTACGCCGAGTTTGACAATGGTGCGACGTAACTGCAGCGTGGAGGTGTGTGAGTGACGTTGAAATGAACGTGCCATTAAGACGCATTGTTGTTGTATTGTACTGTACGTGTACGGCGACACGCACGATGATGTACCATTCGACTCTGATTTTTGATAGCCGTGTCTGACTGATTGCGTACGACGCACGCACACCGATGTCGTCATTCAAGATGCACGCGTGTCCAGTGCAGTACAGTAAGCGCGACGCTAGACGACGACGACGGCGGCGGCGGCGGTCGTCGTTTGTTTGGCGAATGTCTGTACACGTGTTTGTCTGTGTCCATCCGGTATGTATTTGTTTGTTTGAAAGTGTTTTGTGTGTCGGTGACGTGGTCCGATCCGTCGCCCCCTTGAGTAACTGTCGATCGGCGCGATAGACCGGCGTCACGCAACTGAACCGAAGTCTTGGGCACACCCGTCATACTGTTGTACACCGTCGCGCTGAGAACGGTAACGAAAGGTTGACTTTGATCGGTCGAATGTCTGGGCAGAACGTGAGGAATGAGGCAAGAGTGCAAGGAGGGGGGGCAAAAGAGAGAGGAAGGGAAAAAGGGGAGAAACGCATTCGTAGAGCAACGGAACGTTCCCGTGTCGGAGGCGTATTGGAGCCGCACTGAAATGCGTTTAACGGCGGCGCGGCTGCAAGTGTCTGCCGTGGTGAACGTTACCTTTGACGGCTGCATTGGGCTTTGCCTTTGCTTTCGCTTTCGCTTTCCCGGATGTACGTAACGTTTGTTGATATGGTTCTGAGGAAGAGTGTATGACAGTGCCGTGCCGTCCATGTTCGTGTGCCCTCCCATTGTGTGTATGCTATTGTCTGTGTACTTGAATGATGTATGTAGGTGTTAGTGGACATGTTTTACCAGTGGGGGGAAATGGATCGTCGATAGTTGCCGTCACTCTGTCACGGTCGAGATGACGCACCCTCCGTACAGAAAGGTGTCGAGAAAGTGAGTGTGTGTGTGTGTGTGTGTGTGTGTGTGTGCGCGCGTCCGTGAATTGGCAGTGTTTGGAGGTGGGCGTGCCCTGCATGTGGCCCGGAAGGCTGTTCGTTTGGCGGTAGTGTTGTGTGGACAGGGGAGGGGCATGCGTAACGCTGCTGGCATGGCATTTCGGGAGATGGGAGGGGGCAAACGAGGAAACGAGGAGCGGCGGCCAAAGACGGGACGGGGAGGGGCGCGGTGTGGGTGGCTTGCGCCTGTGCTCGGCGTTGTGGTTTGTGCAAAAGAGGAGGAGAAAAACAATGAGTTGCCAGGGAGGGGAGCGGTGTTGTGTTGTGGTTGTCGTGGTGTAGCCGCAGACGCGGCTGTCAGTGAACGTGGCGAGACGGACGGACGGATGCGCGGAGGGGGCGGGGGCGGCGCATTTCGCCGGTGCCGTGCCGTGCCATGCCTGAAAGCCGCGTGGTCGCTGTGTTGTTGGTGGCGTGGGGGCGAGGAGAGTACCGTACGGGTGTGCTTGTGCGCCGGAAATGGCACACTGCGCCTGCCCGTCTTGGAGGCTGATGGCTGTGGTGTGGAAATGGGGCGCGGTGATGTTGAAGCAGTTGAAGAACAGAAAAGAAACCAAGAAAACGGAAGGCGTGATGCGGCGGTGGTGGTGAGAGCGGGAAAAACAAAACAAAACAAAAGAAAAAAAAAACAGCAAAAAAAAAGAAGGAAAAACAACAAGAAACAAAAAAGAAAACAAAAAGTCTATCAATATTAAAATGTAAATGGAAATGGAAATGGACCCAGGTATAACCTCCCTGCACAAATAGCAGAGAGTCCGATGGTAATAAAAATGTGCCAGAATGTTAACGTCCCTACAAAACAAATCCAACGATAATATTAATGAAAGAATGAACCGTATGTAACATTGCAACAGACACAATGAAACCTGATAAATTGTATAAGGGCAGCAGCGTTGACCTTTGGCCCTGTATTCAGAATAAAAAGAGCCAAAGATCGTTACCCCAATGAAAAAGACACTGAAACACGTATGTAACATAGCAGCGATGGCGAGACATTGTAGCATCTGTGACCAGAGAGTTTGCGCTGGACTGCGCGAGTGTTGCGAGCGGTTCTCAGTCAGTCAGTCAGTCAGTCAGTCGTTGCGAGTCTGTAGCTCTGTGTAGTTGAGGGCTGTACTCTGTCGGTAGTCGTCGCGTGCAGTACGCTAATAGTCGTCATGCAGAGCGGTCGGTCAGTAGTAGGAGCCGAGTGCGGTTGTGTGATGTAGGCGGTCGGCAACACTGGTCAAGATGGTGAATAAGGTATACTGTTAATTAATATAATCATTAGATAATGAAAAATTTTTGTATTTATTGTAATTATTCTCCAACAAGTTCCCCAATAATAATTTGTATTTCAAAAGCATTTTTCAAACATTTAATTTTTTATTGAACTAAAGAGTTCGTTGCACTTCACATTTCATTCCACTTCTTTGAAGAAACATTTCACTAAAATCACAAAAAAAGAGAATATTATTATTTGCAATGCAGTTCCTCCAAGCGCTGCGCAACAACAAGAGCAGAAATGTGACATCCATTTATTCGGAGGTAAGACGTTAATTCTGATTGTTTTGCACAGGGCCAAAGACCGATATTTCGGTTTAATTGAAGTTTCTTGTCACTGAACGGACGTTAAATGTTGTGAAGAATTTATATTTGAGTCAGATTGCGAATTTCACATTTTCGTTGCCATTTTCAATACCTCTCATTGTGGGCGAGGTTACAATTAGCGCAATGTCCATTAGCATCCGTAAATAACATTGTCCATTATTTTAAATTTTGCGGGGAGGTTACAACACACACAAAAAACAAAAAAAAAAAAAACAAAAAAATTGCATTCATATCCGCTCCTCAATTGTAGATACCCCTTACACAGCTGTGTGCAATGAATGAGTGCTGGCTGGTAATTAATTGCACTCCTTGGAGGGAAATGCCATAGGAAGTAGTCTTTAAAAAGTGAATGTTTTTCGTTAAAAGACAAAAGTTACTTTAGAAAAAAGTAATAGTGGGGCTTTTGTTGTTGAACAAAATAAGTACAATGAACATACGTTATCAGATTTGCGCAATGCAGCTTCACACTACCTTTTGATTATAACACAATATACTATACACCGTCCCGAACCGTGACCAGAGTCGCGAGACGAGCAGAGCACGCCGCCGACGCCCGCTCAGTACAACCGTCCACCCGCTACTACTGTCGACCGACTACTACCTCTCCCGACTCGCGCTACAATGTATATAACAACTGTTCCTGGCGACCCGGTGCGTGCCAATACTGTCGTCTGGCGCGGTCCAAGCGCCGACTAGCAACGATAAATAACTCTCTGGTCAGACAGAGATGCTGTCATGGCTCGCCATCGCTCTGGTAATGAATACATACGTGTTGCAGCGTGCGTACCACCGGAACACGCAGTGGCGGAGCCAAAGACTGTGTTGTCGAGGTCGAGTGCGAGCGGGAAGAGAGGCAGCGTCGGCACGGAGATGCAAGCGAGCGCGAGACGCACGGGGGCTGCGGCGTGGCGCGTTTGCGGTCGGCGCCTTTGGTGGCAACGGCCGGGACAAGCAGCGGTGTATGGTGTGGTGCGGGGCGGACAGGGGCGGCGGTGGACGGGGAGGAGGCGGCGCGACGACGGCATGGGGGCGAAAACGGGACGGGGGACGGCGGATGTTGAGAGGCGTCACGCGCGGACAGGACACAGACACAGAGACACACAGATTGGAAAGGGAGGGTGCGCGGTTAGTGGTTGGGAATGTGCGTACCGTGCGGGATGGGAGTGGGCGAGGAACACGGTCGTGGCCCCTGTTTTGGGTGCGTGTGATGACGTTGGTGTGCTGTGGGAAGGGAAGGTGCTGTGGCGGCGGCGCGTAATGGGCGTAGGCCGAAAAGAGAAAGGAACGTGGGCAGTGTGTTGGCAAGCGTCGGTTCGACTGCGACGTTGATGGGCAGGGCAGGGCAGGGCAAGGTTAATGGTGGTAGGAGTAGGCGTGTGGGCGCAAAAAAATCTGCCGCTGCAGGCGGTGCCGTAACCGCCATGGCGGGAAGGAGAGAGGGCCAAAGAAAGAAAGAAAGAAAGAAAGAAAGAAAGAAGAAGACAAAAAAAAACAAAAAAAAAGGAGGGGGGGGCGAAAGTGGAGAGGCGGTGGTGTGAGAAGGGCGGGGGCGGAAGGAAGGCAGGAAGGACAAGAGGCGAGGCGACGGCTTGCTTTGTGTATCGGTCGGTCTCTGGCTATGCTTCGTTTTCTGCAGCAGGGTCGGTGCGCGGCGTGGCTCGCGGCAGTGGGAACGCCTGGTGGCTGGACGGCCAGCAATGCGGTTGGATGGGCGGCCACAGCACCGCACCTGTGCCCGAGGAGGAGACGCTGGCGGCGGGCCCTGAGGTGAGGCCGGCTCGGCTGGGGCTGTGGATGTGTAGGTGTGCGCCGCTGCTGCAACAACGAGTAAAACGCGAGAAGAAGGGATGGCGGTAGAGAGAAAAAAAAAAAGGTCGTGTTGTGTTGATGCGCAGGCAGACGCGTACAGAGAGACGAGCCCGGTCTGCAGCAGGGTGTGGCCGTGCCGAGTGCAGAGCAGCGGCGGCTCGGTTCGGTTCGGCCCGGCCCGGCGGGCCGCGCTGTTGTCGCGGACGTGAGCGCCCCCTGGCGGGTGGCCGGAGGCGGCGCGGCGTGTTGGACGTGTGGCTGGTGGCAGTGCACAATTTGCGAGTGGCTGGCGGTGTGGTGTGGTGTGGCGGTTGGCGCGTCGGGCGGCGGAGAGGTATGTGTTGCGGGCGCCCTTTGCTGCGCTGCGTCGTTGCGTGTGCCGTACAGGGCGGGCGCTTGTCGACTGTGTGGGCGGTGTGGCGAATTGGCGTGAAACGGCTGCCGAGAGGTGTGTGGTAGCGAGCCGGTCGTTGTCAGTGCGAAGGGGAATGTGCGTGCGTTTGGCGGTTTCGGTGTGCTTTTTGCGGCGTGAGAGTGGGAATTAGTGGGGCCGGCTGTTGTGTTGGTTCCTTGTGTCTTGTGTCGCGTAGCTTGATGGCAACGTGGAAGGACGCCGGTTTCGTTTCGAGCCTTGCGTGTGGTTGGCGTGTGCCGATGCACGTGCATGTGTGGGTCGCGAGTGCGTTTTTGGCTGGCTGTGTGTGTGTGTGTTTTGGGGGGGGAAGGGGGAGGCGGTGGTGAAAGTGCAGTGGTTGCCACGGGCGTCGTCGGGTGGGGCTGGGGCTGGGGCTGTGGCTGTGCGTCGTGGCGGAAAGGTGGTAGGTTGCGGGAAGCGAGCCCGTCGTTGACGGTGTCGCGTGAGTTGTGAATCGAGTGGGGCGCGGGGCGCGGGACAGGAGCAGCGTGCCGCTGCGTCGTGGTCGTCAGCAGAGGCTGTGCGTGTGCTTGTCCTTTTTTGTTGTGGGCGGTTCGTGCGAGGCGTTTTTGTTTTGTGTTGCCCTAGTTGTTAGTAGTTTATTTTGTTATTTTGAGACGACGACTGGTTGGTGGCGTGCGCGCGAAGTGGCGGTGTGCGCTTCCCGTGTCGTTTGTTTTTGTTTTGTTTTTTTGTTTTTGTGTGTTTTGTTTTTGCACTGGGCCCCGGGGGGTGGGTGGGTGGGTGGGTGTGTGTGTGTCGATTTGCCGGCTGGCGAAAGGTGCGCCATCGGCGGGGTGGGTCGCCGGCACAAGTAGAGGCGGCGGCGTTGTTGCTGTTGTTGTGTGGTGTTTGTTTTGTTCGGCTGTGTCGGCGAGCTGTGTTGCGGTGCGTGTGAATGGTGGTGCAAAAGTGCTGGCGTTGGGGCTGCGACTGCGACTGCGACGGCGGCGAGCCGCGGGCGCGCATGATAGTGATGTTGTGAACAGCGGCTGTGTACGGTAGTGGTGTTGTTGTAGCACGACGTGCATCCGGGCCGGCGCGGAAAGCGCAGTTGCGGGCGGTTGCCCTTCGGTGCCAGCCATGTCGCGTGAGCGGCGGGTTGCTCTGGTGTCGACACGTGGTGCTCTGGGTTGTTGTGTGGTGCCCTTTGGCCGGTGGGGGTGGTTCGCGTGTGTCTCGTTCGCGCTCGGTATCTGGTCGTGGTCGTGCTGCTCCCCCGTCTGTCGGCGGTTTTCGACGTCGTCTGTACGTTTTTGTTCGTTTGCGGCGCGCCTGCCGACGTCGTCCCGTCGCGACCTTTCAACCGAAAGTGTGGCGCCCGAAGGTGAACGAACGTAACCCTGACCTCGGCGCTTTACGCTGAGCCGAGCGAACCGAACCTAACCTGTGGTGTGGCGAGGTGAGCTCAGCCTGTGAGCCCCTAACGTCTACGTAAGGTAAGCTGTCCGGCTCACGCCTCACGGTTTGAACGCTTTTTTAACCTACGTTTGGCGCTTCTTAACCTAGCACTGACCCCTTAACCTAACGTGTAACCTAACCTAACCTAACCTCTGACGCCTGACGTGTTTGAATGCTTAACCTAAGTTTGACGCTTAACCTAACCCAAGTCCCCTTAACCTAACCCACGTCCACCTAACCTAACCTAACCTAACCTAGACGTGTAAACGTAATGTGTAACGCGTAAAGTGTAAGGTCGGCTGTCGTGTGTGCTGACGGCAGATTGGGTTGGTCTGTAGATTCGGATTGCGGTTTGCCTCGGTCGAGGGGTTGGGTCGGAAGCGGCGAGGGGCGGCGGCGCCTGTTGCGCAGGCGGCGTCCGTTTGCGGCGGGCAATTGTTGAGAAACGGCTGTGAATGTTGGCGGGCGAGAGGAGGAGGACGGCGCGCGATGTGGCCCGACGGCTGCGGGCCGATCGGGAAACGGCGGGAGGGCGACGGAAGGCGATGGGGCGGCGGAGGCGCGTTTGCACGGCCGTCATCGCCGCACGCCTCGGCTTGTGTGGCTGTGGCGCCGGCCGCGCTGGCCGGGCTGCCGCGGCGACGGTGTGGGAGTTTTGCCGAAGGTTTGGCCATTGTGGCGGGTCGTCGGCTGGGGCTGTGGGGGCGGCATTTGGGCGGGGGCGGCGATTCTCGGCGGGCCGACCCAGGCTGTAGCGCGCGGTAGCTGCAGTTTGGCCGTGGTTTGCGGCGCTGCCGTGGCGACTGGTTGGCGACTGTGGTGTGGCTGTGTGTAGCCCCATCCTCGGTGGTTTGAAAGGCGCGGGCGGTTGTGGCGCAGGTTTGGGGCTGCTCCGCACAGGCTGTCGGACGTTGGGCGGTAGCAAGCGCGGGAGGCGCGGCGCGGCGGCGCGCAGAGTGGCGGCCGCTCTCTCGGCCGTCCGCGCCCGCCCGCGACACTGGCTGGGCCTTGTGATTCTCTGCTCTGCTGCTGTGCTGTGCTTGCGTGCCTGCCGTCCCGCTCGCTCTCGCTGTGTGTTACGCGCGTCGTCGAAATGGCAGATCAGGCGGCTACGAACGAGACTGCTGCGGCACCCGCCGCCACCGGCACTACGAAGAAGGCCAAGTCTGCGTCGTCTGCGAAGAAGCCGCGCGCCAAGCCTGCGCACCCGCGCACCTCTGAGATGGTGACGGCCGCCATCAAGAGTCTGAAGGAGCGCGGCGGGTCGTCGCTGCAGGCGATCAAGAAGTACATTGCCGCGCACTACAAGCTGGACGCGGAGAAGCTGGCGCCGTTTATCAAGAAGTACCTCAAGTCGGCCGTCGTGGCGGGCGAGCTGGTGCAGACGAAGGGGAAGGGCGCGTCCGGCTCGTTCAAGCTTGCCGGCGCCGGCGGCGGGGGGGCGGCCGAGGGCGGCAAGGCTCGTGCTGGCGGTGCCAAGAAGAAGCGCGCCGCTCCGGCCAGCAAGGAGAAGAAGGGCGCCCGTGCGGCCGGCGCAAAGAAGGCTGGTGGCGTGAAGGCGGCGACCGGTCGGAAGGCGGGCGCCGCCAAGAAGGCGTCTGCGGCGTCGGCCGCTCCCGCGGGTGCGAAGAAGGCGGCTGCGGCCAAGCCGGCCAAGGCCAAGTCGCCGTCGAAGGCGAAGAAGGCCGCCAAGGTTCCGACGAAGAAGCCGAAGGCGCCGCGCCCGAAGAAGGCGACGACGCCGTCTAAGGCGAAGGCTTCGCCCAAGAAGAAGAAGTAGAGTAGAGGAGAAAGAGATGGGAAAGGAAGGGTTTGGCGCTTGACTCCGTCGTCCCCACCCCCCGTCGTCGTCTAGTGGCGCGCAAGAGACGCGCGGCCCAAAACGGCCCTTCTCAGGGCCATCAAAGCACGTCGGGGAAGGTTTTGATTGTCGTGTTGCGTTTGGTGTGGGTGTCTGTCTGGCGTTTCTGTATGCCCGTGGGGATGCTGTTTGCGTGCCGTGGTGGTTGGATTGCGGGGGTCGGTGGCGGGTGTGGGCGGCGGTAGCGGTAAGCGGTGTTGTTGTTGTCGTGGTTGTGATTGTCGCCGTGTTTGTGGCGGCGGCCGACGGTTGGTTTTCTGTCACGTTGTTTTGTTTGAATACGTTGGTTGGCTTGCCTGCGTTCGTTCTTCTCGGATGTCTGTCTTGTCGAGTCGTGTCTGGTCTTTGTTTTGTTCGTTTGTGTGTGTGTTATGTTTTGCAAGGGGGGGCACGTTGAGATGTGGAAGGAGTCGGCGGGGATTTCGGTGGCGTGTAGAGCGAGCGAGCGCGCCTGCCTGGCCGTTGGCCGTCGGAGTGGAGTGCGGGTTTTTTTGTTTTCGAAACGAAAGCGGCGGCCGGCCAGCCAGCCACCCGTGCGGTGTGACGTCGGCCGTTGGGTATTGTGCGCTGTGAGCGCCGGGGAGGGATGATGTGTGATTGTTGCGCGCTGCTAGCAGGCAGGCAGAGTGAGCGGGTGTGGCGGACGGACGGGAAGTGGTGGTTTTTGTTTTTGGGTTGCGGGGCGAGAGGCAGGCGACCGACAAAGTTTGCTCGCGACGGAGAGATGTTAGTGGCCCTGAAAAGGGCCGTTTTTGTTTGGGCGGTGCGGTGCCGCGGCGCGGTTTAGGCGCGCTCGCCGCGGATGCGGCGCGCGAGCTGGATGTCCTTGGGCATGATGGTGACGCGCTTGGCGTGGATTGCGCACAGGTTGGTGTCTTCGAAGAGGCCGACGAGGTAGGCCTCGCTGGCCTCCTGCAGGGCCATGACTGCGGAGCTCTGGAAGCGCAGGTCGGTCTTGAAGTCCTGGGCGATCTCGCGCACTAGGCGCTGGAATGGCAGCTTGCGGATGAGCAGCTCTGTGCTCTTCTGGTAGCGCCTGATTTCTCGCAGGGCGACGGTGCCCGGCCTGTAGCGGTGGGGCTTCTTGACGCCTCCGGTGGCGGGCGCGCTCTTCCTCGCCGCCTTGGTGGCGAGCTGTTTGCGCGGCGCCTTTCCGCCGGTGGACTTGCGGGCCGTTTGCTTTGTGCGGGCCATAGCGGTAGCGGAGCGGCGTGCGTGGAGGTTAGGTGCGGCGCGGCGTCCGGTGCTGCCTTGACAACGGGCCCGCGCGCCTCCGTGCTGCGCTTATATGCCCTCGGTTGCGCGTGGTGGGGGGAGGGCGGGCCAGAGTCTATATAGGGGGGCGGCGGGCGCGCTGGGCGCAGACCGTAGCCGACTCGCCAGCCGCTGCAGCTGCTGTTTGTGCACGTTTTGCTTTGCCCGAGGAAGGATGACAGGCCGCGGCAAGGGAGGAAAGGGGCTCGGCAAGGGTGGCGCCAAGCGGCACCGCAAGGTGTTGCGCGACAACATCCAGGGCATCACGAAGCCCGCCATCCGCCGCCTGGCTCGCAGGGGCGGCGTGAAGCGCATCTCTGGTCTGATCTACGAGGAGACCCGCGGGGTGCTGAAGGTGTTCCTGGAGAACGTGATCCGCGACGCGGTGACGTACACTGAGCACGCCAAGCGCAAGACTGTGACGGCCATGGACGTGGTGTACGCCCTGAAGAGGCAGGGGCGCACCCTGTACGGTTTCGGCGGTTAGGCTGCGTCGCAGCGGGCGCTGGCCTTCCCGCGGCCGTGCTTGTGGGTGGGAGAGACTAGAAAACGGCCCTTTTCAGGGCCACCACACTGTTCGGAAGTTGAAAAGTGCGAAAGAGTCTGTGTTGTTGCTGCGTGTGTGCGCTGTGTTGTTTGTTTCTTTCTTTCTTTCTCTCTTTGTTTCTTTCTTTCCGTTTGAGCGACGTGATGTGACTGGGAGGGGAGAAGGAAAGGAAACGTGTCATGTGGCTGGCTGTGTGTGGAGCTGCTTCGTTTGTGTTTGTTATTGTGTGTCGATCGCGACGGAGATGGCGGGCTGTGTGTTGTTGTGCGAGAGGCGGTGATTATTTGCTTGCGTCGTTTGGCCCTGTGTGTTTGCGGCGGCGTTGGGGTTTCCGAGGCAAGGCGTGTGGGCATAGGCGGCCGGATCAGCTGTTTCGTTCGTGTCGACGGCCGTTGCGCGCGGGAGTGGAGGGCGGTGTGTCGACACGCCTCCCTTTAACAATGGTCATTATTGCTGCCGTTGTCGTTTGGAAGGCGACTGCGACCGTGCAAAATGTGTGCGTGTGTTGGGCCACACGGGCTGTGTGGACGACAAGATGGCGGACGTGCGCCGGCGGCGGCTGTGCTGTGAAAGTGCAAAGTTAAAACAAAACAAGGTGCGGCGAGGACGACTGAAATTTTGCTTTGGACGTAGGTTTGTGTGGTGGCCCTGAAAAGGGCCGATTGTTGTGGGCCGAGCAGAGCCGAGCCGGCAAAGCGCGTTGCGTGCAGGGGAGCACGCGGCGCTGCGATTGCCTGGCCTCCTTTAGGCCTTCTTCTCGGTCTTCTTTGGCAGCAGGACGGCCTGGATGTTGGGCAGGACACCACCCTGTGCGATGGTGACGCCCGACAGGAGCTTGTTGAGCTCCTCGTCGTTGCGGATGGCAAGCTGCAGGTGGCGCGGGATGATGCGCGTCTTCTTGTTGTCGCGGGCCGCGTTTCCGGCCAGCTCGAGCACCTCAGCCGCGAGGTACTCCATGACGGCGGCGAGGTAGACGGGCGCCCCGGCGCCGACGCGCTCTGCGTAGTTTCCCTTGCGCAGGAGGCGGTGGATTCTGCCGACCGGGAACTGGAGCCCAGCCCTGCTTGAGCGGGACTTTGACTTGCCCTTGACTTTGCCTCCCTTTCCGCGTCCGGACATGGCGATGGGCTAGCGACGGTGCACACGAAACGGAAACGAAAACGACCGGTGCGAGCGGCAGCGAGTCGAGCAGCGGAGTTTTTTTTTTTTTTTTTTTTTTTTTTTTTTTTTTTTTTTTTTTTTTTTTTTTTTTTAACTTTCATTCCTCCACCGGAAGGGTGGGGCGGGCTCATGGAGGGCTTAATGCCGCTTTGGAGCCTTATCTTATTCTTATGTTATTCTGTTGTGGCACTTTTTATTTCATAGTTTGGGTAGTTTTGTTCAAAGTGCGCAGCCGGGGTGGGGGTGCTTTATGGGCTCGGGTGCGGCGGCCGGTTGCGCGCGCGCCCCATTGGTCGGCGGCCGCAACAGGGCGAGCTGGTAAAGGTGCGGCGGCGGCTGGCGGCGGGTGCCACTGTGTGGGGAGACGCTGACTAGAGCGGAGCGCTTGCTACTGGTGTTGCTGCTGCCGTACGCTCGTTCGAGATGCCGCCCAAGACTAGCGGGAAGGCCGCCAAGAAGGCTGGCAAGGCGCAGAAGAACATTTCGAAGGGCGACAAGAAGAAGAAGCGCAAGAGGAAGGAGAGCTATGCCATCTACATCTACAAGGTGCTGAAGCAGGTGCACCCTGACACGGGCATCTCGTCGAAGGCGATGAGCATCATGAACAGCTTCGTGAACGACATTTTCGAGCGCATTGCGGCCGAGGCTTCTCGCCTGGCGCACTACAACAAGCGCTCGACCATCACGTCCCGCGAGATCCAGACCGCTGTGCGGCTGTTGCTGCCTGGCGAGCTGGCCAAGCACGCCGTGAGCGAGGGCACGAAGGCGGTGACCAAGTACACGAGCTCCAAGTAAGGAGGTGGCTCTGGAATGGAAGGAAGGATGGAGAAGGCTCCTCCGTTGCGAGAGCGGCAAAACGGCCCTTTTCAGGGCCACCAACTTGCCTTTTGCGGGAAGGGCGGAATTGTTGTTGTTGTTTGTGTGGACGGCTGTGATGTATGTGTGCATTTTGATTGTGAACCACGCATTTCCATGAGTAGCAGGTGACGGGGGTAACGCGTAATTCCACGCCCCGGGTAGACAGCTAGGACACACACCCCCCCTGCGGGTCCGGGGATTAGAATAGGCCCGCGGTATTCCTGCCTGTCGTAAGAGGCGACTAAAAGGAGTCCATCCCCCTCACGGGTAACGACGGCCGTTTGCGGGTTTGTTTTTTGCACATCATACATGGCGAGGGTGAAATGTGAAATGTTTTTGTTTGGTTGTTTTTTTGTTTGTTTTTGCCGCCCACTATTCCCTTTGCTGTACGCCGAGTTTGACAATGGTGCGACGTAACTGCAGCGTGGAGGTGTGTGAGTGACGTTGAAATGAACGTGCCATTAAGACGCATTGTTGTTGTATTGTACTGTACGTGTACGGCGACACGCACGATGATGTACCATTCGACTCTGATTTTTGATAGCCGTGTCTGACTGATTGCGTACGACGCACGCACACCGATGTCGTCATTCAAGATGCACGCGTGTCCAGTGCAGTACAGTAAGCGCGACGCTAGACGACGACGACGGCGGCGGCGGCGGTCGTCGTTTGTTTGGCGAATGTCTGTACACGTGTTTGTCTGTGTCCATCCGGTATGTATTTGTTTGTTTGAAAGTGTTTTGTGTGTCGGTGACGTGGTCCGATCCGTCGCCCCCTTGAGTAACTGTCGATCGGCGCGATAGACCGGCGTCACGCAACTGAACCGAAGTCTTGGGCACACCCGTCATACTGTTGTACACCGTCGCGCTGAGAACGGTAACGAAAGGTTGACTTTGATCGGTCGAATGTCTGGGCAGAACGTGAGGAATGAGGCAAGAGTGCAAGGAGGGGGGGCAAAAGAGAGAGGAAGGGAAAAAGGGGAGAAACGCATTCGTAGAGCAACGGAACGTTCCCGTGTCGGAGGCGTATTGGAGCCGCACTGAAATGCGTTTAACGGCGGCGCGGCTGCAAGTGTCTGCCGTGGTGAACGTTACCTTTGACGGCTGCATTGGGCTTTGCCTTTGCTTTCGCTTTCGCTTTCCCGGATGTACGTAACGTTTGTTGATATGGTTCTGAGGAAGAGTGTATGACAGTGCCGTGCCGTCCATGTTCGTGTGCCCTCCCATTGTGTGTATGCTATTGTCTGTGTACTTGAATGATGTATGTAGGTGTTAGTGGACATGTTTTACCAGTGGGGGGAAATGGATCGTCGATAGTTGCCGTCACTCTGTCACGGTCGAGATGACGCACCCTCCGTACAGAAAGGTGTCGAGAAAGTGAGTGTGTGTGTGTGTGTGTGTGTGTGTGTGCGCGCGTCCGTGAATTGGCAGTGTTTGGAGGTGGGCGTGCCCTGCATGTGGCCCGGAAGGCTGTTCGTTTGGCGGTAGTGTTGTGTGGACAGGGGAGGGGCATGCGTAACGCTGCTGGCATGGCATTTCGGGAGATGGGAGGGGGCAAACGAGGAAACGAGGAGCGGCGGCCAAAGACGGGACGGGGAGGGGCGCGGTGTGGGTGGCTTGCGCCTGTGCTCGGCGTTGTGGTTTGTGCAAAAGAGGAGGAGAAAAACAATGAGTTGCCAGGGAGGGGAGCGGTGTTGTGTTGTGGTTGTCGTGGTGTAGCCGCAGACGCGGCTGTCAGTGAACGTGGCGAGACGGACGGACGGATGCGCGGAGGGGGCGGGGGCGGCGCATTTCGCCGGTGCCGTGCCGTGCCATGCCTGAAAGCCGCGTGGTCGCTGTGTTGTTGGTGGCGTGGGGGCGAGGAGAGTACCGTACGGGTGTGCTTGTGCGCCGGAAATGGCACACTGCGCCTGCCCGTCTTGGAGGCTGATGGCTGTGGTGTGGAAATGGGGCGCGGTGATGTTGAAGCAGTTGAAGAACAGAAAAGAAACCAAGAAAACGGAAGGCGTGATGCGGCGGTGGTGGTGAGAGCGGGAAAAACAAAACAAAACAAAAGAAAAAAAAAACAGCAAAAAAAAAGAAGGAAAAACAACAAGAAACAAAAAAGAAAACAAAAAGTCTATCAATATTAAAATGTAAATGGAAATGGAAATGGACCCAGGTATAACCTCCCTGCACAAATAGCAGAGAGTCCGATGGTAATAAAAATGTGCCAGAATGTTAACGTCCCTACAAAACAAACCCAACGATAATATTAATGAAAGAATGAACCGTATGTAACATTGCAACAGACACAATGAAACCTGATAAATTGTATAAGGGCAGCAGCGTTGACCTTTGGCCCTGTATTCAGAATAAAAAGAGCCAAAGATCGTTACCCCAATGAAAAAGACACTGAAACACGTATGTAACATAGCAGCGATGGCGAGACATTGTAGCATCTGTGACCAGAGAGTTTGCGCTGGACTGCGCGAGTGTTGCGAGCGGTTCTCAGTCAGTCAGTCAGTCAGTCAGTCGTTGCGAGTCTGTAGCTCTGTGTAGTTGAGGGCTGTACTCTGTCGGTAGTCGTCGCGTGCAGTACGCTAATAGTCGTCATGCAGAGCGGTCGGTCAGTAGTAGGAGCCGAGTGCGGTTGTGTGATGTAGGCGGTCGGCAACACTGGTCAAGATGGTGAATAAGGTATACTGTTAATTAATATAATCATTAGATAATGAAAAATTTTTGTATTTATTGTAATTATTCTCCAACAAGTTCCCCAATAATAATTTGTATTTCAAAAGCATTTTTCAAACATTTAATTTTTTATTGAACTAAAGAGTTCGTTGCACTTCACATTTCATTCCACTTCTTTGAAGAAACATTTCACTAAAATCACAAAAAAAGAGAATATTATTATTTGCAATGCAGTTCCTCCAAGCGCTGCGCAACAACAAGAGCAGAAATGTGACATCCATTTATTCGGAGGTAAGACGTTAATTCTGATTGTTTTGCACAGGGCCAAAGACCGATATTTCGGTTTAATTGAAGTTTCTTGTCACTGAACGGACGTTAAATGTTGTGAAGAATTTATATTTGAGTCAGATTGCGAATTTCACATTTTCGTTGCCATTTTCAATACCTCTCATTGTGGGCGAGGTTACAATTAGCGCAATGTCCATTAGCATCCGTAAATAACATTGTCCATTATTTTAAATTTTGCGGGGAGGTTACAACACACACAAAAAACAAAAAAAAAAAAAACAAAAAAATTGCATTCATATCCGCTCCTCAATTGTAGATACCCCTTACACAGCTGTGTGCAATGAATGAGTGCTGGCTGGTAATTAATTGCACTCCTTGGAGGGAAATGCCATAGGAAGTAGTCTTTAAAAAGTGAATGTTTTTCGTTAAAAGACAAAAGTTACTTTAGAAAAAAGTAATAGTGGGGCTTTTGTTGTTGAACAAAATAAGTACAATGAACATACGTTATCAGATTTGCGCAATGCAGCTTCACACTACCTTTTGATTATAACACAATATACTATACACCGTCCCGAACCGTGACCAGAGTCGCGAGACGAGCAGAGCACGCCGCCGACGCCCGCTCAGTACAACCGTCCACCCGCTACTACTGTCGACCGACTACTACCTCTCCCGACTCGCGCTACAATGTATATAACAACTGTTCCTGGCGACCCGGTGCGTGCCAATACTGTCGTCTGGCGCGGTCCAAGCGCCGACTAGCAACGATAAATAACTCTCTGGTCAGACAGAGATGCTGTCATGGCTCGCCATCGCTCTGGTAATGAATACATACGTGTTGCAGCGTGCGTACCACCGGAACACGCAGTGGCGGAGCCAAAGACTGTGTTGTCGAGGTCGAGTGCGAGCGGGAAGAGAGGCAGCGTCGGCACGGAGATGCAAGCGAGCGCGAGACGCACGGGGGCTGCGGCGTGGCGCGTTTGCGGTCGGCGCCTTTGGTGGCAACGGCCGGGACAAGCAGCGGTGTATGGTGTGGTGCGGGGCGGACAGGGGCGGCGGTGGACGGGGAGGAGGCGGCGCGACGACGGCATGGGGGCGAAAACGGGACGGGGGACGGCGGATGTTGAGAGGCGTCACGCGCGGACAGGACACAGACACAGAGACACACAGATTGGAAAGGGAGGGTGCGCGGTTAGTGGTTGGGAATGTGCGTACCGTGCGGGATGGGAGTGGGCGAGGAACACGGTCGTGGCCCCTGTTTTGGGTGCGTGTGATGACGTTGGTGTGCTGTGGGAAGGGAAGGTGCTGTGGCGCCGGCGCGTAATGGGCGTAGGCCGAAAAGAGAAAGGAACGTGGGCAGTGTGTTGGCAAGCGTCGGTTCGACTGCGACGTTGATGGGCAGGGCAGGGCAGGGCAAGGTTAATGGTGGTAGGAGTAGGCGTGTGGGCGCAAAAAAATCTGCCGCTGCAGGCGGTGCCGTAACCGCCATGGCGGGAAGGAGAGAGGGCCAAAGAAAGAAAGAAAGAAAGAAAGAAAGAAAGAAGAAGACAAAAAAAAACAAAAAAAAAGGAGGGGGGGGCGAAAGTGGAGAGGCGGTGGTGTGAGAAGGGCGGGGGCGGAAGGAAGGCAGGAAGGACAAGAGGCGAGGCGACGGCTTGCTTTGTGTATCGGTCGGTCTCTGGCTATGCTTCGTTTTCTGCAGCAGGGTCGGTGCGCGGCGTGGCTCGCGGCAGTGGGAACGCCTGGTGGCTGGACGGCCAGCAATGCGGTTGGATGGGCGGCCACAGCACCGCACCTGTGCCCGAGGAGGAGACGCTGGCGGCGGGCCCTGAGGTGAGGCCGGCTCGGCTGGGGCTGTGGATGTGTAGGTGTGCGCCGCTGCTGCAACAACGAGTAAAACGCGAGAAGAAGGGATGGCGGTAGAGAGAAAAAAAAAAAGGTCGTGTTGTGTTGATGCGCAGGCAGACGCGTACAGAGAGACGAGCCCGGTCTGCAGCAGGGTGTGGCCGTGCCGAGTGCAGAGCAGCGGCGGCTCGGTTCGGTTCGGCCCGGCCCGGCGGGCCGCGCTGTTGTCGCGGACGTGAGCGCCCCCTGGCGGGTGGCCGGAGGCGGCGCGGCGTGTTGGACGTGTGGCTGGTGGCAGTGCACAATTTGCGAGTGGCTGGCGGTGTGGTGTGGTGTGGCGGTTGGCGCGTCGGGCGGCGGAGAGGTATGTGTTGCGGGCGCCCTTTGCTGCGCTGCGTCGTTGCGTGTGCCGTACAGGGCGGGCGCTTGTCGACTGTGTGGGCGGTGTGGCGAATTGGCGTGAAACGGCTGCCGAGAGGTGTGTGGTAGCGAGCCGGTCGTTGTCAGTGCGAAGGGGAATGTGCGTGCGTTTGGCGGTTTCGGTGTGCTTTTTGCGGCGTGAGAGTGGGAATTAGTGGGGCCGGCTGTTGTGTTGGTTCCTTGTGTCTTGTGTCGCGTAGCTTGATGGCAACGTGGAAGGACGCCGGTTTCGTTTCGAGCCTTGCGTGTGGTTGGCGTGTGCCGATGCACGTGCATGTGTGGGTCGCGAGTGCGTTTTTGGCTGGCTGTGTGTGTGTGTGTTTTGGGGGGGGAAGGGGGAGGCGGTGGTGAAAGTGCAGTGGTTGCCACGGGCGTCGTCGGGTGGGGCTGGGGCTGGGGCTGTGGCTGTGCGTCGTGGCGGAAAGGTGGTAGGTTGCGGGAAGCGAGCCCGTCGTTGACGGTGTCGCGTGAGTTGTGAATCGAGTGGGGCGCGGGGCGCGGGACAGGAGCAGCGTGCCGCTGCGTCGTGGTCGTCAGCAGAGGCTGTGCGTGTGCTTGTCCTTTTTTGTTGTGGGCGGTTCGTGCGAGGCGTTTTTGTTTTGTGTTGCCCTAGTTGTTAGTAGTTTATTTTGTTATTTTGAGACGACGACTGGTTGGTGGCGTGCGCGCGAAGTGGCGGTGTGCGCTTCCCGTGTCGTTTGTTTTTGTTTTGTTTTTTTGTTTTTGTGTGTTTTGTTTTTGCACTGGGCCCCGGGGGGTGGGTGGGTGGGTGGGTGTGTGTGTGTCGATTTGCCGGCTGGCGAAAGGTGCGCCATCGGCGGGGTGGGTCGCCGGCACAAGTAGAGGCGGCGGCGTTGTTGCTGTTGTTGTGTGGTGTTTGTTTTGTTCGGCTGTGTCGGCGAGCTGTGTTGCGGTGCGTGTGAATGGTGGTGCAAAAGTGCTGGCGTTGGGGCTGCGACTGCGACTGCGACGGCGGCGAGCCGCGGGCGCGCATGATAGTGATGTTGTGAACAGCGGCTGTGTACGGTAGTGGTGTTGTTGTAGCACGACGTGCATCCGGGCCGGCGCGGAAAGCGCAGTTGCGGGCGGTTGCCCTTCGGTGCCAGCCATGTCGCGTGAGCGGCGGGTTGCTCTGGTGTCGACACGTGGTGCTCTGGGTTGTTGTGTGGTGCCCTTTGGCCGGTGGGGGTGGTTCGCGTGTGTCTCGTTCGCGCTCGGTATCTGGTCGTGGTCGTGCTGCTCCCCCGTCTGTCGGCGGTTTTCGACGTCGTCTGTACGTTTTTGTTCGTTTGCGGCGCGCCTGCCGACGTCGTCCCGTCGCGACCTTTCAACCGAAAGTGTGGCGCCCGAAGGTGAACGAACGTAACCCTGACCTCGGCGCTTTACGCTGAGCCGAGCGAACCGAACCTAACCTGTGGTGTGGCGAGGTGAGCTCAGCCTGTGAGCCCCTAACGTCTACGTAAGGTAAGCTGTCCGGCTCACGCCTCACGGTTTGAACGCTTTTTTAACCTACGTTTGGCGCTTCTTAACCTAGCACTGACCCCTTAACCTAACGTGTAACCTAACCTAACCTAACCTCTGACGCCTGACGTGTTTGAATGCTTAACCTAAGTTTGACGCTTAACCTAACCCAAGTCCCCTTAACCTAACCCACGTCCACCTAACCTAACCTAACCTAACCTAGACGTGTAAACGTAATGTGTAACGCGTAAAGTGTAAGGTCGGCTGTCGTGTGTGCTGACGGCAGATTGGGTTGGTCTGTAGATTCGGATTGCGGTTTGCCTCGGTCGAGGGGTTGGGTCGGAAGCGGCGAGGGGCGGCGGCGCCTGTTGCGCAGGCGGCGTCCGTTTGCGGCGGGCAATTGTTGAGAAACGGCTGTGAATGTTGGCGGGCGAGAGGAGGAGGACGGCGCGCGATGTGGCCCGACGGCTGCGGGCCGATCGGGAAACGGCGGGAGGGCGACGGAAGGCGATGGGGCGGCGGAGGCGCGTTTGCACGGCCGTCATCGCCGCACGCCTCGGCTTGTGTGGCTGTGGCGCCGGCCGCGCTGGCCGGGCTG